>NC_072827.1:1842500-1845000 GCF_027744805.1 Dunckerocampus dactyliophorus
AGTTCCTGGAGGGTGAAGGAATTGATACCATTGACTGGCCCCCACGTTCACCTGACCTAAACCCAATAGAACACCTCTGGGACATTATGTTGAGGTCCATCCGGCGCCGCCAGGTTGCTCCTCAGACTGTCCAGGAGCTCATTGATGCCCTGATCAGACAGGTTTAATTCAATTCATGCCAGGCCCAATAAAAAAGTGTTCCTTTAATTTTTGTGAGCAGTGTATATGTATATACTTGTATATGTTTATATATGTATGTGTATGTACAGTGGGGCAAAAAAGTATTTAGTCAGCCACCAGTTGCGCACGTTCTCCAACTTAAAAGATGAGTGAGGTCTCCAATTTTCATCATAGGTGTACCTCAACTATGAGACACACAATGAGAAAAAAAAACAGAAAATCACATTGTCTGATTTTTAAAGAATTTATTTGCAAATTATGGTGGAAAATAAGTATTTGGTCAATAACAAAGATCCATCTCAATACTTTATCTTCCCTTTGTCACAGCAGTGATGTTTTGCAGCTGTCGCTGGGCAACACAGACTTTCAACTCCCTCCAAAGATTTTTGATGGGTTTGAGATGTGGAGACTGGCTCGGCCACTCCAGGGCCTTCAAATGGTTCTTACAAGGCCACTCCGTCGTTGCCCGGGCGGTGTGTTTGGGATCATGATCATGCTGAAAGACCAGCCACGTTTCATCTTCAATGCCCTTGCTGATGGAATGAGGTTTTCACTTAAAATCACACGCTGCATGGCCCCATCTATTCTTTCCTTTACACGGGTCAGTCGTCCTGGTCCCTCTGTAGAAAAACAGCCCCAAAGTATGATGTTTCCACCCCCATGCTTCACAGTAGGTATGGTGTTCTTAGGATTCACTCAGCATTGTTTTTCCTCCAAACACGACAAGTTGAGTTTCTACCAAAAAGTTCTATTTTGGTTTCATGTGACCATATCACATTCTCCCAATCCTCTTGTGGATCATCCAAATGCTCTCGAGCAAACTTCAGACAAGCCTGGACGTGTACTGGCTTAAACAGGGGGACACGTTTGGCTGTTACTTTGGTCCCAGCTTCCTGCAGGTCATTCACTAGGTCCCCTTATGTGGTTCTGGGATTTTTGCTCACCATTGTCGTGATCATTATGACCCCACGGGGTGAGATCTTGCGGGGAGTCCCAGATCGAGGGAGATTATCCCTGGTCTTGCATGTCCTCCACTTTCTAATAATTGCTCCCCCAGTTGATTTCTTCACACCAAGCTGCTTACCTATTGCAGAGTCAGTCTTCCCAGCCTGGTGCAGGTCTACAGTTTTGTTTCTGGTGTCCTTTGACAGCTCTTTGGTCTTGGCCATAGTGGAGTTTGGAGTCTGACTGTCTGAGGTTGTGGACAGGTGTCTTTTATACTGATAATGAGTTCAAATATGTGCCATTAATACACGTAACGAGTGGAGGACAAGAAGAAGTTTCAGGTCTGTGAGAGCCTCGATCATGCTTGTTTGTAGGTGACCAAATACTTATTTTCCACCATGATTCGCAAATAAATTCTTTAAAATCAGACAGTGATTTTCTGGATTTTTTTTCTCATTTTGTCTCATAGTTGAGGTACACCTACGATGAAAATCAGAGACCTCTCTTTTAGTGGGAGAATGTGCGCAATTGGTGGCTGACTAAATACTTTTTTGCCCCACTGTAAATATGTGTGTATGTGTATATATATATATATATATATATATATATATATATATATGTATATATATATATGTGTGTATATATGTATGTACAGTATATGTGTATATATATGTATATATATGTCTATATACGTGTGTGTGTGTATATATATACAGTATATACACACACGTGTGTGTATATATGTATATACAGCATATCTATGTGTGCGTGTGTATATATGTATATACAGCATATGTATATGTGTGTGTATGTGTGTAGCTGCGTGGTGGACTCCAAGGTCCCCCTGAAGATCATGACCCCCGTGGTTATCACCGTCTTCGTGCTGGCCCTCTACCTTCACGGTC
Organism: Dunckerocampus dactyliophorus; assembly: GCF_027744805.1. NCBI lineage: Eukaryota > Metazoa > Chordata > Actinopteri > Syngnathiformes > Syngnathidae > Dunckerocampus > Dunckerocampus dactyliophorus. The sequence goes on from NC_072827.1 coordinate 1,844,531, forward strand.
AGCAAGTGGAGTCCACCGCCAGACTGGACTTCCTGTGGAAACTGCAGGTGTGTTTGTGTATTAACAGTAGTCCACGCTCCCAGCCAGTAGTGTGTTCCAACACTGTTCGGTATGTCTACCTGTGAAGAGTCGACGACATGCTAACCATAGACCTAGACGCGGTTTGACCACGTCCACTGCTGCGATACGTCAACGTCGCCGCCATATTGGACGTGTCAGGCTACTGTAATGAATACAGCTGAATGTACTTACTCTCATAAAGCGCCATCCTACAAAGAAATTTAAGTTAATTCACCTTGTTTATACATTCACCCACGCACTAATATACTTGGGGAAACTGTTAGGCGCCAAAAACAATGTATTTGATCTTCTCCATTTTTCTCAATTCATTCACAGCGCAGCCTTGACACATCCAATATGGCGACGACGTTGAAGGTCGTCTCAGCGCTCGATGCGTTTACGTACATACA
>NC_072827.1:1852500-1862500 GCF_027744805.1 Dunckerocampus dactyliophorus
TGTCAGGCAGCGTTGCATAGCTTGAAAAGAAAACCTGAACCGTTGTCAAGTTAAACAAGTATCCACACGAGGAAATGTGTGTGTGTTAAAATGCACCTTCAGCGGCTGTAGTACATCTCCCTCCAGTTCCTGTTCCAAAAGTCCAACAGTGGTGCGTTCAGGGTCAGACGTTATAGTCAGGCGCCTTGCCAAGTGGCTGCCTGAGGCGGATATGCAACGTCATGGCGGCCGCCACGGCCACATGGAAGAGGATCTGCCACAGGTTCCTCAGCTGGTAGAGGTACATGTTGCACATGCAGACCAGAGCCAGCGCCAGAAAGGACTTCAGGTTCCGCCACACCGAGGAGTACGCAAACAGGAAGCACTGGAACACAGGTGGGTGGGACGTGGTTCCATGTTTGTTACCTTCTTTTCATGTTCATTCTGGCAAATCTCACCAACTCTGTACTTTTTAACTGCTTGAACACGTCACGTGATGGGAATCTGGATTTATTTGCATTCATTCATCTCAGTTGTTTTCAGTCGCTCGCCGGCGTGTAGCCTGTGATGCTATCTGACCTGATAGAGGCAGGCGGCGGTGCCCAGGAAAAAGGCGATCACGTAGCTGAAGTCCTCGTCGTCATTCTGCACACAAAAGGGTTTCATTAAGGCCTCGCTCACAACCTGCCTTGCGTGTTTTTAGTCGCTACGTTTTTTGCGGAGGCCACGGCCGCCACGGGAGGGAGCGGCAACAGCAGGGAGGGAGCACGTCAAGGTGCAAGGTGCGAGTACGTGGCCCGCATGCCACGCCTGGCCGTGACCGGCTGCGTGCATCGTACGTTGCGCACGTGGTGAGTGAGTCGTGCATGCTTACAGCGTGCGTGCAATGTACCATCTCATGCCGTCCTTACTCACTCTCATGTTCTAAGCGCGTGCAAGTGCGATGAACGGCAGTTTTTCCCGCCCAATGTTGAGGGGGAACGACCCTCCGAGGTTCTCCAGAAGTCCCTGCAGCTACTGCCTCAAGCTGCCACCCGTTCCGCCGCGGAGATTCTGCGTTCTGATGCGTCAACTTGCAGAATTTGTATTCAGCGCTCAAGTCAGGATGTGTGACAGATGGGCGCCCTCTACAGGTGGGATACTCAAGCCCCCATGCTGCTCAAACGCCATCAAATATCTACCCATAGAAGTCCACCATGTGACCAAACGGAGTATGGAGGACGTCAGGTCACCGCTAAAAAAAAGTGCATTGTGTGCTCATTGGCAGCAGACGGCACGTGCATCAGTCCGCACACAGCGAAAGTTCCTCCTACACTAAAAGTGCTACGTTGCGTCTGCGTGCTCTCAAGTCCGCACTGAGGCAGCGCTCGCCACGTGCAGATCCCCAAATTTTGCCCACGCTTTTGCAAACACGCACTTGCAAGTACTGCGGGTTGGCACCGCCGCTTAAAACACGTCATGTAATGCGAGGAAGAGGGACTCACCTGAAGGATGCTCTCGATGGCGTGGACCCCTCGCAGCAGGTTGAGACCCCCACAGAGGACGCTGAGCACACAGGACACCACGCCGGGCATCGTGACCGGCTCCAACATCTGCGTGGGAGCTGAACACACCAAGGAGAGAGTGCGAGGACTGAATGTGGACACGACAACAGCACAACAAATAAAGTTTGCCCTGGTGATTGACGAGTAGGTGGTCCTACCGATGCCCTTGTACTTGGAGGACGAGTGCGGCGACAAGCCGTTGATGGCGTGCAGGTCGTCAAGCGACAGCTGGTAGGGCGGCCTCAGCTTGATCTCCGTCTGCATGTCGGCCAGGTTGATCTTGGTGGAGAGCGAGCGAGGGCTGTTGTAGCGCTGCTTGGTCCTCTGGATGAACGTGTCTGACGTGACACCACATCACAACATGAGATCTTCTTCACGTCAAACGAGAGGCGGGAGGGGAGGCGAGACTCACCGAACTCGATAAAGGAGTACGGCCGCACGGCGCCGCCGACCCGCTTGCTGTCATAAGTAACGATGAATTCCTTCTGCAGCTCATCCAGGAAGCAGAAGGCCAGTACGTTGGGGTAGCTGGAGGAGCACACCATCAGGTAGCCCACGCCCAACGCGCTTGTAAAACTGACACACAGACACTCATCTCATCTTATGATGTCTATGCTTTCCAGGATAACAACTGAAATCAGAACTTGAGAGAAGTTTTTACTTGACATTGTAGGGGCCACTCCTCAGGGTGCAGCGGTCAGGAAACTGGCCCAGCTTCTTGGATAAACCCTTGAGGTGTCTCTTGGTCTCCTGCAGGTCCTTGTCCTGCTCGTAGTCCGTGGACGCCGACAGGGGCAGGCCGTCCCCAACCCGAACCACCGAGGCGAACAGCACCGCGGCCATCTCAGAGATGTCCCTACACGCCACACAATCTATATGAAGATTAAAAAAATAATAATAAATATTTTTTTTGTACCCTGGGGAAAACACTTCTAATTTAATTAAGGGACCCTTGTGAGGAGAAGGGAATAGAAAATAGATGGGATGGGTTAATACACGAGGGCAACCCCGGAAGTGGGATAACGCGACCATGGACAGCTCCTCCAGTGAATGACAGCCTCCTCTTTATCACCAGCAACCGATTCAAGACGATTTCAACGATTTACATTAAAATTTAACGATTGCCAAGACCAGTGTGATCAACTAAATAGAGAACAAGCAAGCTCAGACGAGAGAAAAAACAGAAAACACCGCAAGCTAAACACACGAGGCTAGCTAGCATTTGAGACGGTAACAAAATGGTCTCTAACATCGTGTATGAAATAAAACGTAAAGCGTGTCCTCGAAGCTATAAATTGTAGATAAGGCAAGAGTACATAGAATAAATAGTAATAATATATGGAAAGTAGATACTTCTGACAGGTTAGCCACTTCGCAGCAGATAATCACACACCACACAGCGCGAACGTTTCCGTATGGTTAACATTAGCATGCTACGGAACGAAACCAAGCCAGCTCATGGGGACAAGCTAACATGAAGAAAAACAACTCAGTTTAGACTGCGAGGCGGTTTCTATTTACGACCTGAAAAGACGAAGCGGCATCATTAAGATGTTCGAAGTGCGTCAAGGCGGCGAAAAGTGACACATGAATGCAATCGGTGCCGTTGCAGGCAGTAGGTTTACGTGGCTCCTTCGCTGTGCATTGTGGGAAGAAAAACAACATGACATCAGCGACACAGCATGCATGGACCTCTTCCATATTTACGAAGTATTTACGTTACCAAGTTATATATATTGAAAAAAAAATGCATCTCAGTTTTGTAATATAAGGGGAAAAAACAGTAGTATAAACTTAAATATTTGCTCTTTCTTTCCCATGTAGCTTTTATTTAATTGTCCAAATATTTCAACATTGTTCTGAAATATTCTTTGTACATTTTATTTCCCGGATATTATGACTTTATTGCATCCATCTTCTACCGCTCATCCGAGATCGGGTCGCAGGGACAGCAGCCTGAGCAGGGAGGCCCAGACTTCCATCTAATCGGTAACAGATTATGCCAAATTGAACAATATCAAGCAATACATTTGATTCGCTGATCATCACAAATGTCATTGCATAATTTATACCAACAAATTAGTTAAATTGGGTGAGTCAGTCAAAACCTTTACTCCAGTATTTACATAGTTTTTCTCAATGTCTTGGCTTTACTTGCCTTTATTTAATGTCTCCATGTACTTATTCAAAGTATTTATTTATCATTTGTTTCCGTTTTATTACTTTTATGAATATGTAATTTTACTTTTATCCTGATACCATTTGGGAGGTACCGATACCGATGACGTTCTCAAGACCGACATGGTACCGATAACCAATAACTTTTTATGTCTACTTTTAAAAAATATTTAAAAAATAATAAATTTGGATGGACGATCTGTACGTGATTGATTTTTCCTAATCAAATGACATTACTACGACCACATCACTACTATCAAGAACCAGAGCATAGAGCGGAGGGAGCCACCTCCTATGGCCCAGCAAAGTACACTATATACGGTCACATGCTCCGGGCAGCCAGTGTGCCTCTACGGAGGTCAGGAGAACTGGAGTATGGAGCGGGAGGAGCCACCTGGCGTGGCCCACGGGCATACTGTCAAAGCAGCTGGTGTGACGCCACGGAGGTCTCTTTTTCAAACAAAAAAGCTTTGTTGCGGTTAGGCCAGGGGTGGGCAAACTACGGCCCGGGGGCCACATGCGGCCCGCCAAGCGTTTGAATCCGGCCCACCAGTTGCTTCCAAAGTATTTAAACCTTAATCATACAAGCTGGCAACATGACTTGCAAGTAGTCAGTCAATCTGAGACAACTTTTTGATGGCTTAAATAGCTTTTCACATGCAGCGATCCAAACAATTGCTTCACCCATGGTACCAAACAAACAAGTCCAAAAATATGTGACACACAATTTAACCTACCCACTGCCATGTCTGAGAGGTAAATAGGAAGGATGTTCACATATTATTTAATAGTCAATGTTTCAGCGTTCATAGTTCACATTGCGTATCACATCCTTAATTCAGTACAAAAAAAATGTAAAATTCAATTGTTGTTTGATGTGGTCTGATATTTAAAGTGCTCCTGAAAAAGGGACACAAGCACATTTCGCAGATTGTATGACACTGTAATTCCAGGTGGACTGTCAGAATTCTAAGCGTAAAATAGTGTGCATGTATCAAATATATAGTCTGGCCCCCCGGCCAATTTTTTTAACTCAATGCGGCCCGCGAGTCAAAAAGTTTGCCCACCCCTGGGTTAGGCGGTACTTAGACTTCACTTCCCAGGAGGCCGTGCGCATTCGCCGACAAGCCGCTGTGTGCGCATGCGTGACCAGACGTGGCAACACAGCGGCATCATGGCCTCTCGGAACCGCTACAGGAGTCGGATGAGAGGGGGCAAAATGCTCTTGTTCGTCCTCCTGGTGAGTTTTTTTGCGGCTATATTTGAAAAACACACCCTGCTTGTATGGTGCGGATGCCCCACCCGGCTGCTGCGGGCGATGGTGTTGTTCTGAGTGAATGAATCCCGGCGACATACATGCCGCCTTGCTAGCCTGGAGAGGCGCTAGTTAAAGTTGACAGTCTGGACCCAACTTGGTGTCCAATATTGAACTGGCGGGTGTGGGCGAGCTGAAGGTTCTATGTTACCGCCTGAACCACAGGAAATATCACGTGTGGCATTTGTTAAGGTGAGCTCGCACACCTTGGACGAGGTGCAGTGCTAGCAGTGAGGTCGTCAGAACATACCTGATGAGCTTTATGTCTATGTAGCATACTATATGTCATTTATAAGCACAGCACGGTATATGCTGGCTTCTTAGGCTGCTTAAAGGTTCTATTGACAGCTGTGTTTTCATTTGACTTGCAAATGAGTAATGAAAAATGTAAACATGACTAAGTTGTTAACACTATTTTAATGTAGTCAATCATTCACTTGTGGCTGGTCTTGACTTACACTTTGGGTCAAATCTTGGTGAGGTGGAGCACAACATGACCTTTTCAGGGTGCATTCACACTTGGTCATTTTTGGTGCGCTTAAAAAACCGACTAGAGTGTGTTTGCTCTGCTGTGGTAAGTGTGAGTGAGGTAAGAGTGATTGCACCGATGTACCAAAACGCCAGATATATCACAAAAGTGAGCGTAACAAGTAGGGATAGAAATCGCTTTGAGGCATACGACTGGATACGTGTCAAGGTACACAGGTTACGATATGATTCAAAATCGGTATAGTTTAAAAACAGAACGATTCAATACAGTGTACAAACGATACCATTTGCTATGATATGATTCCATGCAGTTCTATGGTTGCATGGGAGGTGGCATCTGAGGAAAGTAGTTCTGGTTAGTTGCCGGGGCCATTTAAGTTAAGAGTTTGTCTTCTCCAAACATAATGCGTTCAAAAAAGTAATACATTTGCATCACAAAAATACATCCTCAAAAAAAAAAGGATGAAAATGTATTACTGTTTTGAAGGCGTATTGTTTTGAGAAGCCAGACTCTCAACTAACCAGAACTATGTTCCTCATCCCAGAAATCAGACCTGGGTTCGATTCTCGTTGGGCATTTCTGTGTGGAGTTTGCAAGTTCTCCCCGTGCGTGTGTGGGTTTTCTCCGGGTACTCCGGTTTCCTCCCACATTCCAAAAACATGCAGGTTAGATTCAAGAGAGTTTTATTGTCATGTGCATGGTAAAACAGCAGTTACACTATGCAATGAAATTCTTATTCTGTTCATTCTCCCAAGAAAAGAAAGAAAACACAAGAAAGAATAAGAACATAAGAAACATAAATACCAATAAATTAAGCAACAACAACAGAAGAGACATTAATACAGATAAATAATACAAATAAATAAATAAATAAAGTGCTATGAGTGTGTGCGTGTGTTGCGTGCGGCGTGTATGAGTGCTTCATTGAGAAGCCTGATGGCCTGTGGGTAAAAGATGTTGCCAGCCTTGTGGTCCTGGACTTCAAACTCCTGTAGCGTCTGCCTGACGGTAGGAGTGTGAATAATGAGTGTTGTGGATGTGTGCTGTCCTTGATGAGGTTGTGTGTTCTTCGTAGGACTCTAGTTTTATAAATGTCTTGCAGTGAGGGGAGGGCTGCCCCAACAATGTTCTGTGAGGTCTTGATCACCCGCTGGAGTGCCTTCCTATCACGTGTTGTACAGTTACCGTACCAAACAGTGATGGAGGCGGTAAGGACACTTTCCATAGTGCATCTGTAGAAGCAACTCAGGATTGTGGTGGACATGCCAAATTTCCTCAGTCTTCTCAGGAAGTACAGTCTCCTTTGGGACTAGGTTCATTGGTGACTCTAAATTGTCCATAGGTATGAATGTGAATGTGAATGGTTGTTTGTCTATATGTGCCCTGCCATTGGCTGGCCACCAGTCCAGGCTGTACACTGCCTGACGCCCGAAGTCAGCTGGGATAGGCTCCAGCATACCCCCGCGACCCTAAAGAGGAGAAGCGGCATAGAAGATGGATGTGGGAAAAAAATCAATTTCTTACCTTTAAATCTTTTTACAAGGCCTGTCAGCTGCCACTCTGTCAAAGAGATGACCACAAAGATGTCCATTGATCAGAAACAAAAGAAAAGAACTTTGCTAAAATTGCTACTGTGTGAACTATTCATGCCATTGCCGACAAACAGAAAGCGAAACACAGCCATGCATTGTGTGTTCCTTTGGGTTCTTGGCGCCCCCTTCGTCTTGCTCTTTTAGTTTAATCTTTACCTGTGAGTATGCGGAGCAGTGGCGGACGTGATGACCCAATGGCGTTTGGGAAAAAAAAACCCAAAACAACCCAATCACTGTGTCAACCAAACAGAACTAACCTATAATGAGTTATCAATTTAAAACCACACGGTTGAGTAGATAAAATAACACAGCTGCTGTATTGTCATAACCTAAATCCCATATAAATAACTCCTATTGGGTTAAACCACATGTGTCAAACTGGTTCCCTGGAGGGCCGAGACGCAGCAGGTTTTCTCTCCAACCAGTTTCTTCAGCAGGTGATTTAATTGATGAGCTCCTTCCCTCCAACTGAAGGTGTTGATCATTAAAATCACCTGCTTTAGTGACTGGCTGGAAAGAAAACCAGCAGTGTCTCGGCCCTCCATGGCACCAGTTTGACACCCCTGGGTTAAACATTTCATAACCCAGTGGTTAAATGTTCATGCTTGTCTGAGAAAAGTCTATAAAGCGTATGGTGAGGGCTTTTACAGCCTTAAAACAAATGTAATAATCGCAAAAAAATATAGTTGGCTACTTCGCGGATTTCACTTATTGCAGGCTATTTTGGGAACCTATCCCCCGCAATAAACGAGGGAACACTTTATATTAAAATGTGTAAAAGAGCACATATCCGCAAGCATGCTCTAAAGCAGTGGTCCCCAACCCCTGGGCCAACTTTCAGGTGAAATGATAAAAAAAAACAAACACTTAAAAACACTTCAAATTCTTGTACATGGATATCAATTTTGGAAATATGGGCCTAAAAATAATTTAGTAAGTAATCCCCCAGTTTTGCATGTTATTTGTTGCAAGAGGCAACCTATCCCACTTTGTTCAATGGTCCTTGAACTCACCGGTAACTTTCTTGGCTAATCTTGCGATACCCTGTGCATTGTGTCTCTACAATCGATTAATGTAAGGATTTATGGCTGATTTTGTATCGATCCAGGAAGCTACTACCGGTGCAGCCGTGATGCTCGCTTGTCAAACCGGATATCCGGTCCCATCGCTTTATTGTTCACAACCCAACAGGACGGCGCATAGCGACACCCAACAGAAAAATGAAATCATGGTCAATATAATTAGGCTTTTTTGACCAAAAAAAAGCTTATTCATGTCAAAGTAAACAGATTTTTACGAATTTGTGTAAATGAATAAAAAATATAAAAGAAAGGTACAGCAAATGACTGCACACCGTACAGTGGCCTAGTGGTTAGCATGTTGGCCACACTGTCAAGTTCTTTTGGACTTATGCCGGCCTGCTCTTGAAAAGGCTGAGAAGATCGTAGAGGACGCTTTATCAACTCGACTCCAGTAGATTTTCTCGAGTTTTATTTCACACACAAACTATTTACAGGAGCACAGGTTAGGTTGATAACCTTTGAATCAAAGAGGAATAGCGTCAAATGACTTCTGTAATTTGGTACTTAGGAACGATAATAGTTGCTACATACCAGTGGTCTCTCCGGTCTTATCTTCTTACAATCATTTGTTCTATTGTCTGCTACATTTACTAGTTGTTTACTTTGTACAACCCCCTAGTATCATAGAATATGTCATAGTTATGTCACATGGGTCTTAAACAAGTCATCATAATTTGAATCAGGGGTTTGAAAGACACACACTTTTAGCATCATTATTGTCATAAGAATTGTCATACTCCTTGAATACACGTACAGTCACGTGATGCTTATTTATAACAAAATACACTAGGTCCCCAACTTACTAACATCCGACTAGCGAACACTCGCGGATACAAACACAAGCCGACTGGTCTATATTTTATTTTACTTTGCCTTGTAGTCGCTCAATCAGTATTTCTACTGCTACTGTACATGCTTGACCAGTAGAGGGCACTGTGACACTGCTAATGGGACCAACAGAGGAAGAGGGAGATAAAGCTAAATGGAAAGCTAAATTGTAGTTGTATGATACAACCCGGAGAGAGCGTGTGATTAAAGTTTATGAAGAGTTAATAGGCCTGCTTAATTCTACACCACCCACAGAACACTACCTCTTTTAGAAGAGTCTAACCACCACCATTTGTTCTTTTTCAATAACTCCTCCTCCTCCTCCACAACGACGTATGCTCGACCACTCCTCTTCAAAGGTAAATAACATTTATCATTACGTATTATTATATCACTTTTATTATTGTTTTTTTCATTAATTATCCTGGTTTAATATTACTACTGCATCCAAACTCATATTTCCATACATACACATATACTGTATATGTATACACGTACATGTAGTACCTATATCATTGGTAATATTACCTTTTCCCCTACTTAAGAACAATTCCACTTAAGAACGGTCGTCTGGAACCAATTGTGTTTGTAAGTTGGGGACCTAGTGTATTCCCAAATAAGCCAAATTTGACCAAACACAGTTAGGAGATCTGGAAGATGTGTGGAGTTTGCATGTTCTCCCCATGCGTGCGTGAGTTTTCTCTGGGTTGGGTACTCCAGCTTCCTCCCACATTCCGAAAACATGCATGCAAGGTTAATTTGAGGCTCCACATTGCCCACAGGTTTGATTGTGAATGTGAATGGTTTGCAAAGCATTTCATTGGCGCACAAGCAGTACATAAAATGGATGATGGAAGGATGGATGGCACTGCATGTGTTTGTCCACCAGAGGGAGGCAGAGGAGCCCAGAGGGAGGCTGATGACATTGCAGCATCCTGGCAGGCACCAATGAATGTGTTGCTCAGACGCAATGCATTATGGGAAAACTTTTA